>NW_021836180.1:0-47500 GCF_006345805.1 Octopus sinensis
TTTTTTCTGCCCATTGGATAACACCAGTAGATCTGACTGAAGGCATGTCCGGTCACTCGCCCATTTATACCTTCTGTAGCTTGGAGTCATCTGCAAAGATTTTATGTTGCGTGCTTTGATGTCAATTAATGTCATTTAATGTAAGAGAAAATAAGTGGGCCCAGCACAGTGCCTTGCGGACGCCACTACTGACTTTGGCTGGGCTTGATTTACCCCTTCAACTACAACATGTTTAGATCTGTCTGTCAGGAAACACTTAATCCATTTCAGTAACTTTCCAGAGATACACCAATGTTGGATAGTTTTTTCATAGGATCTTGTGATCGACCCTGTCGAAGGCTTACGAAATCATGTAGATACATCGGTGTTGGAGCCCTCTCCCAAAGCTCTCAAAATGTCCTCAAAGTGATGCAAGGAGCTGCGTAGGCAGTCCTTTCCATTACGGAACCCATGTTAGTTGGGAGATCAGCCGTCTGTTTCTTTCCAGAAATTGGGGTTTATTTGAGATCTCACCACCCTCTCAAATACCTTATGATATGAGAGGTGAGTGAGATCGGACGGTAATTCACGCAAGGGACTTGTTTCCCTTTTTTGAAAACTGGGACAACAGACTGGGACAGAAGGTTTTTTGGAATATAGCCACACCATTGATTTTCTCCACAGATAGCAAGGGAGATGCAAGTTGGTGTCGACACATACCTCAGACACAACAGGGACCTATCCGGGGCCTACTGCTGAATTGTGTTTTTAATTTCGTTTATCCGCCGCTAAGACATCCAGGGGCCTAAACGTTAATGTCCGTATAGTGTGTTAGGGGTTACATCACTGATACAGCCCAATCGGCCATATCAGGATTGCTGAAACAGAGCATATTGTTTCTGCTACGTATCTCGGCCATGGATTTGGCATTATTATATTTGGCATATCTAACATTATATATATACATATAATATACATACATATTATATACATATATATATATATATACATATATATATATATATATATACTATAATATATATATATACATAAATATATATACATACATATATATATATATATACATACATATATATATATACATACATATATATATATATATACACATACATATATATATATATACATACATATACATATATATCATACATATATATATATATACATACAATATAATATATACATCCATATATATATATTACATACATATAATATATACATATATATATACATACATATATATATATACTATATATATCTACATATATTATATAATATTTAATACATACCATATATATATATACATACATATATACATACATACATATATACATATCATCTATACAATATATATTATCTATACACTATATATTAATATACACATATACATAGATATATAGATATATTACATATATATATATACATACACATATACATATATATATATAATATATACATATATATATATACATATATATATATATATATACATATATATATATATACATATATATATATATATATATATAATACCTATATATATATACATATAATATATACAAAGCAATAAGGTTTAGCAACGAGTTTCCTTACCACAGTACCGAATTTAGAAATAGCAGTCAAAGGGTTATAGCTTTTCTTCTACTATATACATATATATATATATATATACATATATATATATATATACACTATACATATATATACACATATATATATATATACACATATACATATATATAATATACATATATATATATATATATACATATATATATATATATATATACACATATATATATATATATATACATATATATATACATATATACACATATATATTATACACACATATATATAATACACATATATATATATACACATATATATATATATATATACACATATATATATATATACACATATATATATATACACATATATATATATATACACATATATATATATATATACATATATATATATATACATATATACATATATATATACATATATATATATATATACATAATACATATATACATATATATATATACATATACATATATAGGCGCAGGAGTGGCTGCGTGGTAAGTAGCTTGCTACCCAACCTCATGGTTCCGGGTTCAGTCCCACTGCGTGGCACCTTGGGCAAGTGTCTTCTGCTATAGCCCCGGGCCAACCAATGCCTTGTGAGTGGATTTGGTAGACGGAAACTGAAAGAAGCCTGTCATATATATATATATATGTATGTGTGTGTTTGTGTGTCTGTGTTTGTCCCCCTAGCATTGCTTGACAACAGATGGTGGTGTGTTTACGTCCCCGTCACTTAGCGGTTCGGCAAAAAGAGACTGATAGAATAAGTACTGGGCTTACAAAGAATAAGTCCCGGGGTCGATTTGTTCGACTAAAGGTGGTGCTCCAGCATGGCCAGTCAAATGACTGAAACAAGTAAAAGAGTAAAGAGTAAAGAGTATATATATACATATATATATATATACATATATACATATATATACATATATATACATATATACATATATATACATATATATATATATATATATATATATATATATATACATATATATATATATACATATATATACATATATATATATATATACATATATACAATATATATACATATATATATATATATATACACATATATATGATAGGATTCTTTCAGTTTCCGTCTACCAAATCCACTCACAAGGCTTTGGTTGACCAGAGGCTATAGTAGAAGACACTTGCCCAAGGTGCCACTATATTTAATAAATTACTTACAATGCAAAATGTAAAAAATCTCGTAATACAGAAATTAAGCTACATCCTAACTTACATATATATATATAACGGGAAGGTTTACGAAACTAAACAAAAGACGTAGGCAGGTGGAGTACAAACAAACAAATGTATTAGTATGGCACTGAGGAATAGAAATAGAACAAGTCTTTTACGTTTCGAGCCTACACTCTTTGACAGAAAGATACACAGAAAAAAACAAGGAGAGAAAAAAAAGCGTGTAGGAGCTATGCACATGTGTGTTTTTATGGGCAATCATATATTTACTCTTTACTCTTTTACTTGTTTCAGTCATTTGACTGCGGCCATGCTGGAGCACCGCCTTTAGTCGATCAAATCGACCCCGGGACTTATTCTTTGTAAGCCCAGTACTTATTCTATCGGTCTCTTTTGCCAAACCGCTAAGTGACGGGGACGTAAACATACCAGCATCGGTTGTCAAGCAATGCTAGGGGGACAAACACAGACACACAAACCCACACATATATATATATATATACATATATACGACAGGCTTCTTTCAGTTTCCGTCTACCAAATCCACTCACAAGGCATTGGTCGGCCCGGGGCTATAGCAGAAGACACTTGCCCAAGATGCCACGCAGTGGGACTGAACCCGGAACCATGTGGTTGGTTAGCAAGTTACTTACCACACAGCCACTCCTGCGCCTACTGTTAAATATTACCTAAAGGGTTATTCAATATATTGAAATGAAATATTAAATATATTTTCATAAGAACAAAGTTAACTTTCAGATTGAGTTTCACAATGTCTGGCTTCATATAGAAGTGTGACAGAATCAGCACATGGTGAAACTTTGAAGTCACTGTCAAGTCTTTTCCTTGTAAAAATACACACACACACACACAGATGCACACTGATATATAAATATAAAAACATCATAAACAAAAGACAAAAAAAAGACATCCAGAAGAAGATTTAATATATTTTTAATGACATTTAATTCTGAAATGACAGACAAGAGTCCAGTTTGGACAAAATGGACAGAATTCAGGTTTAAAAGACAAAAAATAGAAATATTGAAAAAAAAAAAACCCAACAAAAACTATAATACAATAATAATGATGATTGTTTCTGATGTAGGCACAAGGCCTGAAGCTTCTTCGAGCGTGTGTGTGTGTGTGTGTGAGGGTCAGGTTGTCAATTACATTGACCTCAGTACTTGAGTGGTACTTTATTTTAAATCGATGCTGAAATGATGAAAGAAGGCAAAGCTGACCTTGGTAGGATTTGAACTCGGCATGTAAAGAACAAGAAGCAGTACTTCAAAGAATTTAGTCTGGAGTTTAATAATTGCAACAAGGCCAACAATTTTGGTTGGTGTGGGGCGGGGGCGGAGGGAAGTAAGTCAATTACAATGAATCCCGCCCCACAAGGGTTCAACCTGGACTTATTATATGGACCCCACAAATGATGAAAGGCAAACAACCTCAGTGGAATTTGAACTAAGAATGTGAAGGCAGATGAAATGCTTCTAAACATCCTGCTAGCCTGCTGCCTTAGCTACAATAATAATGGTAATAATAATAATAATAATACTTTCTACTATAGGCACAAGGCCTGAAATTTGGTGGGAGGGAGTTAGATTACATCAACCCCAGTACTCAAATGGTACTTATTTTATCGATCCCTAAAAGAGTGAAAGGCAAAGTCGACCTCAGCAGAATTTGAACTCAAAACATAAACACAAATGAAATGTTGCTAAGCATTTTTGCCTTGTGCGCTAACAATTCCGCCAGCTCACCGCCGCCTTATGTCAATACCAATACTGATTTCAAATTTTGACACAAGGCCAGCAAGTCCAGGGGAAGGGGTAAGTCAATTGCATCGACCCCAGTACTCAACTGGTACTTATTTTATGGACCCCAAAAGGATGAAAGGTAGAGTGAACCTCAGTACGTAAAGGCATGAAATATTTCTAAGCATTCTGCCAACTTAGCTGCAATAATAATAATTATTTAATAATAACATAGGTGTAGGAGTGGCTGTGTGGTAAGTAGCTTGGTTACCAACCAGATGGTTCCGGGTTCAGTCCCACTGCATGGCACCTTGGGCAAGTGTCTTCTACTATAGCCTCAGGCCGACCATAGCATTGTGAGTAGATTTGGTAGACGGAAACTGAAAGAAGCCCGTCGTATATATATATATATATATATACATATATATGTCTATATATATACATATATATATATGTACATGGGTGTATATGTCTGTGTTTGTCCCCCTAACATCGCTTGATAACCGATGCTGGTGTGTTTACGTTCCCGTAACTTAGCGGTTCAGCAAAAGACACCGATAGAATAAGTACTAGGCTTACAAACAATAAGTCCTGGGGTCGATTTGCTTGACTAAAGGCAGTGCTCCAGTATGGCCACAGTCAAATAACTGAAACAAGTAAAAGAACACTCCTTTCTACTATGGGCACAAAGCCTGAAATTTGTGGAGACAGGGTAAGCCAATCACGTTGACCCCAGTACTTAATTTATCAACCCTGAAAGGATGAAAGGCAAAGTTGACCTCGGTGGAATTTGAACTCAGAATGTCAAGATGGGCGAAATACCGCTAAGCATTTTGTCCAGTCTGCTAACAATTTTGCCAGCTCGCCACTTTAGATGATGATGATGATAATAATAATAATAATAATAATGCTTTCAGAATATGGCACAGGGCCACGGTTTTTGAGGGGAAAGGGAAGTTGATTGACTAGTACATACTTTAATGAACCGGAAACGATGAAAAGCAAAAGTCGACCTCAGCAGAATTTGAACTCACAACATAAAGACAGATGAAATGCTGCCAAACATTTTCGTCCAGAATACTAACAATTCGAAGAGCTCACTGCCATATATAGGCACAAGGCCTTAAATGTTTGGGCGAGTGGGGGCAAGTTGATTACATTGACCCCACTTGAGACTCCCTTCAGTCATGACTGACCATGGGATTGCACCTAAAAAGTTACCCTCCCAGGCATAAGTCTGGGCAAGGTTGTTTATGGAAGACCAGCAATCGTCCATGCATACCACACCCCTCTTTACACCACCAGTGTTATCCAAGAGAAAGGCAGAGGGACCAATACAGCTTGGCACCTGTGACATCGCAACTCATTTCTACAGCTGAGTGAACTGGAGCAACATGAAATAAAGTGTCTTGCTCAAGAACACAACACACAACCCAGTCCGGGATTTGAATTCACAACCTCACTATCGTAAGCTCGACGCTCTAACCACTGAGCCATGCACCATCACCCCAGTATTTGACTGGTATTATATTTAATCGACCCTGAAAGGATGAAAGCAAAGCCAATCTCAGTGGAATTTGAACTCAGAATGTAAAGATGGATGAAATGCTGCTAAGCACAAGGCCAGCAATTTTGAGGAGAGGGGGGTAAGCTGATTATATTGACTAGTACTTTATTTTATCAACCCAGAAAAGCAAAGCTGACCTGCAGAATTTGAACTCAGAACATAAAGAGCAGCAAAGCTGTTTTCTGATGCCCTGATGTTTCTGCCAGCTTACTGCAGAAACATTATCATTATTAATTACCATTAATGATGATAATAATAATGGTTTCAAATTTTGGCACAAGGCCAGCAATTTCAGGAAACAGATAAATCGCTTACATCAATCCCAGTACTCAACGGGTACTTATTTCATCGACCCCAAAAGGATGAATAGCAAAGTCGCCCGCGGCAGAATTTGAACTCAGAATGTGAGGATTGATGAGATGCCACTAAACATTTTGCCTGATGTGCTAACAATTCTGCCAGCTTGCCTCCTAAATAATGATAATAATAATTCTTTCTACTAAAGGCTTAAGGCCTGAAATTTTAGGGTGGTTGGGAGACCAGTTGATCACATTGACCCTAGTATTTCACTGGTACTTAACTTATCGACCCCGAAAGGAAGAATAGCAAAGTCAACCTTGGTGGAATTTGAACTCAAAATGTAGCAATGGGTGAAATACCACTAAGCATTTCGTCCAGCATTCTAATGATTCTGCCAACTCGCTGCTTTAATAATAATGATAATAATGATGATGACGATGATGATGATCACATTTTTTTGTCACAACTCTGGAAAATCCGTCACTCATAGTCATATGTTTCTTTTATTCTCTTTGTTCTCAACAGATTTGCTCGCATGTAATATTAAATTGCAATATCAAATACACACACACACACACACACATACAAACATAGTCTTTATATGTGTCTGGGTACACATTTTATAGATATATACATATATATACATATATATATATATATACATATATATATGTATATATATGTATATATATATGTATATATATATATGTATATATATGTATATATATATATGTATATATATATATATATATATATATATATATGTATATATATGTATATACATATATGTATATATATGTATATACATATATGTATATATATGCATATATATACATATATATATATATGTATATATATGTGTATATATATATATGTATATATATATATATGTGTGTGTGTGTGTGTACTTACGTATATGATGTGTGTTTTTGTACAAAAACATAGGATTGTCAGGGAGTACGAGGTGTTTGTGTGTGGTGTTTGTGTATGTGTGTGAGTGTGATGTAGTGTTTCCATGCAAGTATTTGGTAACTAGGGTCACAAAAGCCATATTTCTAACTGGTGTAAGCTAGAGGAACACTTGCCATCATTAGCATATGCTAAAATAACTTCACACATTCTCAGTGGCGTTTGCTAATATAACTGTTGATAAGCACAACGTTCTCAATATAAGGATGGCTGCATGCAAACTTATGGGCTGTCTCCAACTTTTGGCACGAGGACAGCAAGTTTGGCGAAGGGGTACTTCTTTTGTCGATCCTGAAAGGATGAAAGCGTAAATTCAACTTTGGCAGAATTTGAACTTGGAACATAAAGACAGACGAAATGTCACTAAGCATTTCGCCTGGCACACTGATGATCCTGTCAGCCCACTTACTTAAATATTGGTTTCGAATTTTGGCACAAAGCCTGCAAGTTTGGGGCAGGGGGTAAGTTGATTATATTGACTCCAGCCCTCAAATGGTACTTATTTTATTGACCCCAAAAGGAGGAAAGTCAAAGTTGACCCCAGAGGAATTTCAACTCAGAATGTAAAGACAAAGTGCTGCTAAGCATTTTTCCTGGTGTGCTAATGATTCTACCAGCTTGCCACCTTGGCTGTTGTGTATATTGTGCTCAGGTAAACCTAGAGTGAACAAAGCTTTCCAGCCATGAATGTCAGGTAGGTTTTCTTAATTGCATTATCTAAACAATGTACTTTTGTTGGAGGATAGTGAGGGGCTTATTTGAGGTAAAGCCTACCTAGTTAAACCACAGACTCAATCAATGTGAAAATGAATATTTGTATGCACTTTTATGCATGAGTGTGTATGTGTGTAGGGGTATATATGTTTGTGTCCTGAAACAAAATTCCAGAACAGCCACATGTTTTAAGTAAATCACAGACAAAGCAATTAGATGTGGAAAGCCTTCCTTTTAAGATTTTTTTTTTTTTTCTGATATATTATTTACAAAAATGGAAAGCGGAGGGAATTGAGATTTTTCAAATGTTCATTCGTCCTCCATTCACAGAGGACATTTTCGACATCATTGAAGTGTAATGAAATGAAAGGACTGATAATGTCTCAGGAGGGACGCATGTATAAATTTGTACCAGCATTTCGCACCGGGATGCTCATGTTATTCTTTAAATGGACGATTTTCCGACCTGAAAACAACAAAATATCGAAAATGAAGGATGAAACAAATTTACAAAATAAAACGAACTGGTATAGGTGTAAGTGTGGCTGTGAGCTAATAAGTTTTATTTCCAAGCTTACATGGTCCTGGATTCAGTTCCACTGCATGGCACCTAAGGCAAGTGTCTCCTACTATAACCCCAGATTGACCAGGGCCTAGTAAATAATTTTGGTAGATGGAAACTGAAGAAGCCGGTCATACATGTGTTTGTGTTTGGTTCCCACCACCACCACCACTTAACAACCAGTGCTGGTTTGTTTATGTCCCCATAAACTTAATGGTTTAGCAAAAAAAAAAAAAAAAGGATGGATAGATTAAGTATTAGACTTAATCTAAAAGAATTTGTACTGGGGTCAATTTGTTTGATGAAGCTCTTCGAGGCAGTGCTCCAGCATGACCTGGCCACAGTCCTATCAGTGAAACAAGTAGATGATTACTGTTTTTATTTGTTTCAGTCATTTGACTGTGGCCATGCTGGAGCACCACATTTAGTCGAGCAAATCGATTCCAGGACTTATTCTTTGTAAGCCTAGTACTTATTCTATCGGTCTCTTTTGCTGAACCGCTGAGTTACGGGGACGTAAACACACGAGCATTGGTTGTCAAGCAATGTTGGGGGGGACAAACACAGGCACAAACATATACACACATGTACCTATATATATATATATATATATATATATATATATATATGTATACAACGGGCTTCATTCAGTTTCTGTCTACCAAATCCACTCACGAGGCTTTCGTCGGCCCAAGGCTTTAGTAGAAGACACTTGCCCAAGGTGCCACGCAGTGGGACTGAACTCAGAACTATGTGATTGGTAAGCAAGCTATTTACCACACACCCACTCCTACGCCTAGTAATATTCAATCATAAAAATATAATGAGATCTTTTTTTAAATACTGATTGGCTAAGGGGAACAGGGTCCACCCGAATAAAAGCAGAATCAAAGGGGTCCATAAAGAGAAAATGGTTGAAAAACACTGAAGCAGAGCATTTGTGGAACACTCAATGAATGAAGTTCTCAACTGATTGAGCTTTGCAAGAGAGACAAATAAGGGGGCGATACACACTGTGAGTGAAGCTGTAGAGAATATCACCAAGATGGCTGAGGGTGTCTTAGCATCCCTCAGTAAGACCATTGCTATCTATTTAAAACTGTAAGTGGCTATAGTACATCCAACACTTAGAGTTTACATCAGCTGTCTGGAACATGTATCTTACTCAGCATAATCTCCAGGAAATTGTTCAGAAGTGTGCACTGAATCTACCATACACTGAATGTCTTGTTTTCCTGGATATGAACACAAAGCTCCGACGTCTGGCGACTGACTTGGTAGACACTCACAATGTTACCATCTTTTGAACAACAAACCTTGGACACCTTTTTGAATTCCATATGTCTAACACTTGTAGACATGCTTACACAATCAAAAAGTAAACACAGCACCCATGACTTTCAGAAGCATTTTTTTACACTCAGAATTACTGAAGCATGGAATAAACTACCCAGATCAGTAGTTAACTGTCAGGACACTGCATTCTTCAAAACTTCCAAGCTTCCTGAAATTCACCAACAGAATACTTGATGTCTGCCCCCACTTTTTTTTTTTTATGACTCTGTCACGGTTCATGCACTTTTGGTTAGTTTTTCTACCTAACCCTAACCCTGAGCAACAAGTTCATGATTATCTTGTTTTGCTCAACAGCTGATTTTAACCCGTTTTATAGTCGCGTTTTGTTACCGTTTGTGTAACACTACTTTTATATGTTTCTTATTTGAAAATAGATAATAAATATATTTTACTTTTGAAGTAGAAATATATATTGATAAACCCATCACTTATAACTTACTTATAAATATTATCATTATACATAAATCCTGACTCCAGCTACATAAACTCCACAGTAAGAAACATATACTCTGAAATGCTAACTGACAATTTATGCGTGCATGTATGTTGAAGATAAATAAATCTGTGTTCTTTTAACCGCTATAAAAAATACACAGTTTCATAATTGCAGAAATGTTTCATTAACAAGTTGAAGAACATGAAGAAAGAGAAAATAATTACTACATTAGTTTATTTGTGTACATTTAGCATTTATAGTACAATTGGAAAGCAAAGTCATTTTGTCGTGGAGAATTACGACTTAAAAGTCACACTAGCTAATCCTTCATACTAACTACTAGAGTTCACAACACCTGCATAAAACATGTAAACTCACCTGTCCATGTAGTCTCTTGTGTCATAACAAATCCGAAACACTCTGGATCACTTTCACAGATATCTTCAGCCTCTTTCTGATCGAACACCGTAAAAGTGCAGCTCGTTCCGGATATGGAAGCTCGACATCTGTAGTCATATTTACCAGGCAAATCGCTTTCAAGATATTCTTTGTAGTCTAGATAAAACAACAAAACATCTTAATACAACAAGTTAATGACAGAGTTTTATGTAGTTGCTCAAACCAACAAGACATAGCAGCTAAATTTTCCTTATGTTACACCCTAGTGTCTTACAAAATAGGACAACGCAGTTCTAAATTCTCTACATAGAATGGCCATCGCTGGAAAGTCTGTGATCATATGTCTAATTGTTCAAGACTGACCTGGTATTAAACAACAATCATAGCAAAAACATCAAAAATTATAACAGTTTGAAATAACCAATCACAAATACAATCACAAATACACTACATAAGATGAACCAATGAGAAAGAAGCTACATGGAGTGCTAAAAATAGCAGTCACATATTCTTCGTGTGTTACTACTGTCTAGAAAAGAGAAAACTACAGTAGATAATGTGGTTCCTACATTGGAATGTAAAAGAAAAATGAAGACAGGAATTTCTTTCAGTTCTATAATTAAGAGATGAGGAATTATGTACATTATTTACATTTGATGGATATTTGTCCTCATCTTGTTTGTTGCATATGGCGTAGTGGTTAAGAGCGCGGGCTACTAACCGCAAGATTCCGAGTTCGATTCCAGGCAGTGACCTGAATAATAATAATAATAATATATTAATAGCATCGAAAAATACCTTAGGAATAAGAACCCAGGTTCGAAATTTCCCCAAGGCACCTGATGAAGGCTGGAGGGTATATCAGCTGAAATGTTGTATTAACAACAAACAAGATGAGGACATATATCCGTCAAATGTAAATAATGTAAATAAGGAATTTCTTTGATAATAAGTCTAAAGGGTAAAGAGGCAAAATTACCTTCTCAAGTCATACTGACACTTAAGGGCTGGTTTCCCGGTTTCTCAATGTATATATTTCATCCACCTGGATGGGACGCTAGTCCATCGCAGGATTACTTATTTTCTTCCAGCTGAGTGGACTGGAGCAATGTGAAATGAAGTGTTTTTCTCAAAAACACAATGCAACATATTGACGATAGGTCTGTTTGATGAGCATTGACTTTATGATAAATGACGACCACAACAACACAACAAAGATAATATAGTACTAGATACATTTAGCCTGAGAAAAAAAGTGATGGGATGGCCATAATTTGAACACCTTTGATGACAGGCCTGCTTAAAGAGGGTTAACTTGGGGTTAAGAAAAATACAATCCTTAACAAAAAGAGCCCTTCGTACATTTTAGGCGCAGGCATAGCTATGTGGTTAAGAAGCTCGCTTTGAAACCATGTGGTTCTGGGTTCAATCCCACTGCACAGCACTCTGGGTGAGTGTCTTTAGCTTTAGTCATGGACTAGCCAATGCCTTGTAAGTGAATTTGGTAGATGGAAACCGTGTGACAAGACCTTTGGCAATATGTTGTGCTTGAGAAGAAGATCCATCAAATCAAGTGAAATCGTAACCATGGTAGATACTGGTGCCATGCAACTGGTACATAAAAGCACCCATTACACTCTCAGAGTGGTTGACATTAGGAAAGGCAGCCAGCTGTAGAAACCTACCAAATCAAACTGGAGTCTGGTGCAGCCCCTCAGCTTGCTAGCCCTGGCCAAACAGTCCAACCCATGCCATCATGGACAATGTACATTAAATGATGATGATATATATATATATATATATATTTATATATATATATATATATATATATATATATATATATGCTTTATTTATTTTTTTATTTATTTCATCTAGTTTCAGCTCACGAGCTGTGGCCATGCTGGGGCACATATGACTTAGTTTTAGTGTCTGTCCCTCACCTACCACTTTAGAACCACTGTTCGTTTGTTTGTATCCTTGTAACCTAGTGGTTTAGCAAAAGAGACCAATAGCAATTTTCAATATAGTTACTGGGGTTGATTTGTTCAACTAAAATCTTCAGGGTTGTGCCCCAGCATGACTGCATCCCAATGACTGAAACAAGTAAAGAAATCAAAGTGGCATGCTCACCTGTCTTCACAGGTTGAGTCCTGTTCAGGTAATGGCCAGTTTTGTACAGGTGTACAGCCTTTTGCATCTGTTCTAGAAGTCTGTCGGCACTCATAGTCAAGTTGGTAAAGCCAGAAACCACATCATAAAGAATAGGATGGAGGGATGGTGGAGCACCATATGGAAGTCGAAAAATTATAAAATGGCGCCCGGCATTGAAGATATTTTTCTTTTCGTTCAGTCCGACACAATGACCGTTCTGACAAGGGATTCTGAAAGGGGAACAAACAAGAAATGAACTAAAAATACACAAGGTGACAGAGTAGATTTTGGGAAAATGTCTGGTGGTATTTGCCAGTAATTAGTAAGTGCAAAGCACTGGTTTCAAATTCTGGCACAAATCTAACAGGTTTGACAGAAGGGGCCAAGTTGATTAAACTGACCCCAGTGTTCAACTGGTGCTTATTCTTATGAGCGCTAAAAGGATGAAAGGCTAAGTCGAACCTTGTGGAGTTTGAACTCAGAATGTACAGATGGAGGAAATGCCGCTGAGCATTTTGCCCAGCATGCTAACGATTCTGCCAGCTTGCCGACTTTATTTATTTATTTATTCATGCACCCTTTTCAAGTCCAGCCAGGCTCACGGGCCTGGTTTCCAGGTTTTTATGGCGTATGTGTTCTCCCCAGCTGGATGGGATGCCAGTCCATTACAGCATTACTCAAGAAACAGGAAGAAAGTGTGAGAGAAAGTTGGGGCGAATGAGTACAACAGGGGTTACCACCACCCCCTGCTGGAGCATCGTGGAGCTTTTAGGTGTTTCCACTCAATAAACAGACACAACACCTGGTCTGGGAATCAAAACCGCAATCCTCTGACAGCGAGTCCGCTGCCCTAACCACTGGGCCATTGTGCCTCCGCTTGCCAACTTAGTAACTACAAAATATTCACTAAGTGGATTTGCAAGTTACATGGTAACTTCACTAGTATTGGAAGCATAGAAAAAAAAAAGCCTCCAAGACACTCCGTAAAGTAGTTGGCATTAGGAAGGGCATCCAACCATAGAAACCATGCCAAAGTAGACACTGGAGCTCAACATGGCCTTGTAGCTCATTGGTTTCTGTCAAACCATTCCAGCGTGGAAAACAGACGTTAACTCATCCGCATTTAAACTGGCCAGATATGGCCTCTCACACCAACCCTAAAACACCATTCTAAAAATAAACAGTTGCTTCTTCAAAATCTCAAAGCTACAACATAAAGCATGACTAATTCAAAACAATGAGAATAAACAGGCATTGCTTCTGAATATTTTGAATGTTAAAGAGTGAGATGATGATGATGATGATATCACATAATACACATGGTTAAATCATCGTTATCATCCATGCCCATAGACATGATGTGTGATTGATGACTGATGAGTTGTTGAAATAACTGTGAAAATCACGTGTAAAATAGTGTGTCTTATACACGAGTAAATATAGTAAGGTAAAAACGTGAAGGTTACCTTCTTGAATCATACTGACTCATTAGGGCTAGTTTCCCTGTTTCTATGGCATATATATTCCCCACCTAGGCGCAGGAGTGGCTGTGTGGTAAGTAGCTTGCTAACCAACCACATGGTTCCGGGTTCAGTCCCACTGCGTGGCATCTTGGGCAAGTGTCTTCTGCTATAGCCCCGGGCCGACCAATGCCTTATGAGTGGATTTGGTAGACGGAAACTGAAAGAAGCCTGTCGTATATATGTATATATATATATATGTGTATGTGTGTCTGTGTTTGTCCCCCTAGCACTGCTTGACAACCGATGCCGGTGTGTTTACGTCTCCGTCACTTAGCGGTTTGGCAAAAGAGACCGATAGAATAAGTACTGGGCTTACAAAGAATAAGTCCCGGGGTCGATTTGCTCGACTAAAGGCGGTGCTCCAGCATGGCCGCAGTCAAATGACTGAAACAAGTCAAAGAGAGGCCTGGATGGGACACCAGTCCGTTGCAGGATTACTCACTTTTGCCAGTTGAGGAGACTGGAGCAACGAGAAATGAAGTATTTTGCTCAAGAACATGCGTTGCCCGTTCCTGGAATCGAAACCGCTATCTTACGCTCATGAGTCCAACACCCCTAACCACTAAGCTGTATGCTTCCACAAGTAAAGATGGTTATATGCCCATTGTTAGCAGCAGTCAGCAAGCCCTAGCTTCCTTGTTCAATACCTTTGTATTAGCTTGCTGGCAACAGAACAGCTTGTTGAACTGAAGCAATTAGCAACAAATAACAGCAAAAAAAAAAAAAAAAAAAAAAAAAACCACATCAAGACAGGAACAGAAAAACAAGAGAAAAATCCGAAATAATAATCATATGTTTAACCCTTTAGCATTTAAACTGGCTATATCTAGCCCGAATTCTGTACTTATTTTATATACAAACTGGCCACATCTGGACTCTCAAACACATCTTACAATGTCATTCTAAAAATGAACAATCACATCAGTGAAATCTTGAAGCTACAAAACAACACAGGATTAATTCAAAACAATGTTAAATAAAGAAGCATTACATTTGACAGAGTAAGCTGAATGCAAAATGGTTAAAGAATGAAAATAGTGTTCAAAGAAAGAAAATGTTTTGAAAGTATCACTAACTTGGCATGGAATTCTGAAGGTGAGAAATGGAGATTGCAGTCAGCCTGTGTGGAACAGTGTGGATCACCGATTCCAGTGTCATCGACATCGGTAAGCTTTAACATTCCGTTGACAAGGACAAACTGTTGGTGTCGGAAGTCGTTCATGACTACGGGACCGTGGGGGGAGTGAGCGAAGAAATGAATCAGTGAAGTGAGGTCGTATGAAATCTGTGTAGAGAGGAAATGGGAAAGACATCATGGAAGGAACAAAAAAAAAAACAGGAAAGTGCAATGGCAAAGTAAAATGTAACAAAGGATTGGTATGTAGGCAGGTAGGAAGGTTTGGGGGCCACCATATACACATAACATCAATCTATCATACAGTTACAAAATTTGACCAAATATTAATAACAGTGTTAACAAATGTTTTTATATCAAAACACACGTATACATACACATGCATACATACACACACACTGTAATTTCTCATGTATAAGTTGTACCCCTAACTTGGTGTTCAATCATGGTTCAAAATTTTTTCCCTTCATATTCAAACTTGATATCAGCTTTTCCTCATATAAACTACAGCCTAAATTTTCCAGTTAAAACACGCTATAAAATTGGGTAACATATATATATAGATTAAAACTATATTCCCTGGAGCGTAGGCGGGAAAGATATGCCATAATATACATCTGGAAGATCCTGGAGGGACGTGTCCTGAACTTTGGCATCGAGAGTTACGCAAATGCCAGAACTGAGCGCCACTGCGTGGTGCCTAGGACTCCAAACTTGCCATCAAGATGTAGGACAAGATTCTGTGATAGCCTGGGCTTCCGAGGCCCACAGCTCTTCAATATCCTCCCGAAGAACCTGAGAGACCTGCATGGGGTGGATGCAGATGTCTTTAAAATGAAGCTGGATCTCTTCCTGTCAGGTGTCCCAGATGAACCAACTTCACGGCAGATGAGGGCAGCTGCATCAAACTCTCTCATGCACCAAATGGCAGTTGCTAGAAAGCTTTCGTGAAGTGAAACCAAGTAGCAACACCAAATGGCGGTGCCCCAGCATGGCCACAGCTCATAAGCTGAAACTAGAATCAATCAATCAATCAGTCAATCATATATATATATATATATATATATATGTTGACATCATTGTTTAACATCTGCTTTCCATGCTAACATGGGTTGGATGGTTTGACTGGAGACTGGCAAGCCAGGAGGTTGCACCAGGCTCCAATCTGATCTGGCAATGTTTCTACAGCTGGGTGCCCTTCCTAATGCCAACCACTCCATGAGTGTAGTGGGTGCTATCTACATGCCACCAGCATGGGAGCCAGTCAGGCAGCACTGGCATTGGCCATGTTCAGATTGTACTTTTTACGTGCCAGTCACGCACACACATACACATATGGGTGGGGAAGGCGCAATGGCCCAGTGGTTAGGGCAGTAGGCTTGCAGTCATAGAATCACAGTGCCGGTGGCACGTAAAAGGCACCCACTACACTCTCGGAGTGGTTGGTGTTAGGAAGGACATCCAGCTGTAGAAACTTTGCAAAATCAGATTGAACATGGTACAGCCTCTGGCTCACCAGTCCTCAGTCAAACTATCCAACCCAAGCCAGCATGGAAAGCGGACATTAAACGATGACGATGACGATGGTTTAACCTAAAGAAAGAAAGGGAAAGGATAATGCTCATGTCCTTCACAAGTCTCTGAGATGATACACTTCAAATTCAGCATAAGTATCCATAAGTTGATGCCTGCAGAGATAACTTAAAAGGAGACAGAATTTCAGAAGGTTTATCAACGTTCTGAGGGGGGACAAATTAGACTTAACAGTCGGACCAATTTATGGTTTTATTTTTACAAAAGCTTTAGTATCCAGAAGTCCATGTTTGCATGGAAATTTGTTGAAGCAGATTTTCTATGGTGAAATACCCTTCCAGGTGCCAACCCTCACTGGTTTTCAAGCAAGGTAATACTTCCTTGTGGCCGGACATATTTTTGTGGAATTTTGTTTACAATCATCACATGACATCGAAACAAAGACACCGACACACAGATGTAAGTGAAATATAGTAATATGGTGAAATGAAACTTATTGACAAAAAGGTATAGAGCTCGTCTCAGTTTCATACATTAATTAGCGTTCTTCAATTAGCACTAAATCCTATTAAACTGCAGCGGGAATATGAGCTTACTGAGGATAAACTAATTTGCATGTCGGTGGTGCTTATAGGGCAAGCTTTTTAAAATTTGTCTCGACACCAAAAAGTATCCAAACAATATGGAAACTGAAAAGTTATACTCATGTGTGTGTGTGTATGTGTGTGCGTGTATACACACACACACACACATATGTGCATATATACACAAACACACATGCATACACATATATATCTATATGTATATGCATATGAACATATATATGAAATATATACTCATATATCGTCTTACTTCGGAATTAATCTTGAGTGTACCATAAGTATTTGGTAAATTAGAATAACCAGTTTCAAGATTATTATTTTTTCAGTAGTAAAATTAGGCATAAGTAGAAACAGATGAAGAACAACAATCTTGAAATCGGTTTTTCTGTTAACCCTTTCAACAACAACCCGGCTGAAACCGCTTCTGGCTCTGTAGTACAAAAGCCTTGTTTTCAAAAGTTCTGAATAAAAATCTTCCATCAAACATTAATCACAATTTATGTTCTTAACACTAGCTTAATGATAACTGAGTTATTTTACTAAATTCTTTGTTATATTTAAAATTGATTGAAAGAAACACGGAGAATCTCAGCAGAAATATGGTTACAAAAGGGTTAGAAAATGATTAATTTAACCCTTTCAATACCAACCCGGCTGAAACTACCTCTGGCTCTGTAGTACAAAAGGCTTGTTTTCAAAAGTTCTGAATAAAAATCTTCCATCAAACATTAATCACAATTTATGTTCCTAACACTAGCTGAATGGTAACCGAGTTATTTTACTAAATTCTTTGTCATATTTAAAATTAATTGAAAGAAACACAAAGCATCACAACAGAAAGAAATATGGTAACAAAAGGATTAATCACGCCATTTAGCTGAGAACTTGGGGTGGATGGGTATATTGCTTCTATTGGCCACCACACATATAGATACACACTTAAGTTTTATGCCATGGTGAGTCTTAATTTAATGGTGGTTTCCCAATCCAAGAAAAGCGGTTCTCTCTTTTTACTCTTTTATTTGTTTCAGTCATTTGACTGTGGTCATGCTGGAGCACTGCCTTTAGTCGAGCAAACTGACCCCAGGACTTATTCTTTGTAAGCCTAGTACTTATTCTATCACTCTTTTGCCGAACCGCTAAGTTACGGGGACATAAACACACCAGCATCGGTTGTCAAGCGATGTTGGGGGGACAGACACAGACACATACATACACACATGTATATATATATATATATATATATATATATATATATATATATATTAATAAATATAAGGGTAGCAAAAATTCTAGAAAGAATTTTCCGCTACCAGCGGTCAAGTGAGAAAGAAAAAATAGTCGAAGACTATATAATATACATTCAACAATATAAGGAATGCCATATAGGACATTCGACTCACTAGAAAGAGCAGCCAAAACTCATACCGCTAAATAGTTGTAATTCTGAAATAATTTCTCTTTCTATTCCAGAATTACAACTATTTAGCGGTATGAGTTTTGGCTGCTCTTTCTAGTGAGTCGAATGTTATATATATATATATATATATATATATATATATATATATATATATAATATATAATGGCGGTGCCCCAGCATGGCCACAGCTCGTGAGCTGAAACTAGAATCAATCAATCAATCATATATATATATATATATATATATATATAACATACATACATATATACGACGGGCTTCTTTCAGTTTCCGTCTACCAAATCCACTCACAAGGCTTTGGTCGGCTCGAGGCTATAGTAGAAGACACTTGCCCAAGGTGCCACGCAGTGGGGCTGAACCCGGAACCATGTGGTTGCTAAGTAACCTACTTACCACACAGCCACTCCCATGCCTGCAGTCTATTGATGAACACACTACACAGCTGAATTGTTTACAGTGATCAAATCTGAAATTTTATGGGGAGAGGGGGTAAGTCAATTACGTCAACCCCAGAGCTCAACTGGTCCTTATTTTATCGAATCCAAAAGGATGAAAGGCAGAGTCAACCTCAACCGCATTTAAACTCAGATACTAAAATATAATAACATAGAGGCGATGACAAGTGACTGAGAGTTCTGGCGATTTGATCTGATTGAGAAGACCCATCAAGTCAAGAGAAACCATAGTCGTGGTCAATGATGGCGCCACATGATTGGCACATAAAAGCACCCGTGGCGGTGGCACGCTAAAAATACCTATTACACTCTTGGAGCGGTTGGCATTAGGAAGGGCATACAGCCATAGAAACCATGCCAAATCAGACTGGAAGTTGGTGCAGCTCTCTGGCTTACCAGTTCCAGTCAAACTGTTTAACCCATGTCCAGCATGGAAAGCGGACATTGAATGATGAAACAAAAAGGGGAAAATGGAAAGTGCCTTACAACGGAAAATTGAGTAACCTATGTGTATCGCAGGCAGAAGAATTCGGAAGAAGAATATGATTAAGCAAGGTGAGTTTGTGTAACACATAAGCTCACTCTCTCCATGAAACTGACTTTGCCAGTACAGGCGGTGAGCTGGCAGAAACGCTAGCACACCAGGAGAAATGCTTAGCAGTATTTCATCTGCCGCTACGTTCTGAGTTCAAATTCCGCCGAGGTCAACTTTGCCTGTCATCCTTTCGGGGTCGATAAATCAAGTACCAGTTACGCACTGGGGTCGATGTAATCGACTTAATTCCTTTGTCTGTCCTTGTTTGTCCCCTCTATGTGGGCAATAAAGAAATAAGTATAGGCACATGGTGTGCCACATGTTGGTTACCTTAATGATTGCAGAGAATTGTGAGACGAAGTGTTTTGCTTGAGAACACAATGCAAAGCCTGGTCCAGTCGAGGAGACAAACCCACAATCTCACAATTGTGAGTGAAACACTTTGACCACAAAGCAACGAGCCCTCACATAGCATCTCTATATATGTTTTAATTACATAAATATATACAGTTGCAGGTGTGGCTGTGTGGTAAAAAGTTTGCTTCCCAATCTCATAGTTCTGGGTTCAGTTCTACTGCATGGCGCCTCGGACAAGTGTCTTCTACTATAACTTCAGACCGACCAAGGCCTTATGAGTGTATTTGGTAGATGGAAACTGAAAGAAGCCCATTGCATACATATGTGTGTGTTTTTGTGTATGTGATTGTCATTTCCTAGCACTGCTCGACACATTAGTGTTGGTTTGTTTACCTTCCTGCAACTTAGCGGTTTAACAAAAGAAAACAGCAGAAAAAGTATCAGGCTTACAAAAAAAAATAATAAGTACTGGGATCAATTTGCTCCCCTAAAATTCTACAAGGTGGTGCCCCAGCATGGCCATAGTCTAATGAGTGAAATAAAGTAAGACAAAATATTTTATATATACTCTTTACTCTTTTTCTTGTTTCAGTCATTTGACTGTGGCCATGCTGGAGCACCGCCTTTAGTCAAGTAAATCAACCCCGGGACTTATTCTTTGTAAGCCCAGTACTTATTCTATCAGTCTCTTTTGCCAAACCACTAAGTGATGGGGACGTAAACACACTACCATCAGTTGTCAAGCAATGCTAGGGGGACAAACACAGACACACACACACATACATATACATATATACGACAGGCTTCTTTCAGTTTCCGTCTACCAAATCCACTCACAAGGCATTGGTCGGCCCAGGGCTATAGCAGAAGACACTTGCCCAAGATGCCACGCAGTGGGACTGAACCCGGGGCCATGTGGTTGGTAAGCAAGCTACTTACCACACAGCCACTCCTGTATATATATATATATAATGCGCATGATGTGTGGCTGTGTGATTCCGGGTTCAGTCCCACTGAGTGACACCTTAGGCAAGTGTCTTCTACTATAGCCTTGGGAAAACCAAAGCCTTGTAAGTGGATTCGGTAGAACTCTGAGCACCTTTTCAAACTCCACCTGTCTAACACCCGTGGACATGTTTACAAAGTCAGAAAACAGCACAGCTCTCATGACTTTCGGAAACATTTGTTCACGCTAAGAGTTGCTGAAGTATGGAACAAACTGCCGGCATCAGTTGTTAGTTGTCGGAGCACTGCATCCTTCAAAACTTCCATGCTTCCTGAGATTCGCCAACACTACACCTGATTTTCTCCCCTCCATACACACACGCAAGCATGTATCTGACTCATACACTGTTCACTTCCCAGACATTCGTACGTTACTACATATGCTTTATACGCACTTTTGGCAAGTTGTGGTGCACCTGAGCACTGTATACAATAATTTCATTATTATTATTTCTTTTAAAGAAGTCTGTCATATATGTGTGTGTGTGTGTATATATTTATGCGTGTGTGTGTGTATATCTTTGTGCCCCTCACCGTCGCTTGACAACCGATGTTGGTATGTTTACATCTCCCGTAACTTAAAGGTTTGGCAAAAGGGACCTACAGAAAAAGTACTAGGGCTTTAAAAGAAAGCCCTGAGGTTGATTTGTTTGACTAAAAACCCTGAAGGCAGTGCACCAGCATGGCCGCAGTCAAATGACTGAAACAAGTAAAAGTATATATATTGTCCCCCCAACATCGCTTGACAACCGAAGCTGGTGTGCTTATGTCCCCGTAACTTAGCGGTTCAGCAAAAGAGACCGATAGAATAAGTACTAGGCTTACAAAGAATAAGTCCTGAGGTCGATTTGCTCGACTAAAGGCAGTGCTCCAGCATGGCTGCAGTCAATGACTGAAACGATTAAGAGAATGAATATATATATATTATATATATATATATATATATATATATATATATATATAATATGCAGGGTGGCTGTGTGGTAAGTAGCTTGCTAACCAACCACATGGTTCCGGGTTCAGTCCCACTGCGTGGCATCTTGGGCAAGTGTCTTCTACTATAGCCTCGGGCCGACCAAAGTGTCTTCTGCTATAGCCCCGGGCCGACCAATGCCTTGTGAGTGGATTTGGTAGACGGAAACTGAAAGAAGCCTGTCGTATGTATGTATATTTATATATATATATATATATGTGTGTGTCTGTGTTTGTCCCCCTAGCATTGCTTGACAACTGATGCTGGTGTGTTTACATGCCCGTCACTTAGCGGTTCGGCAAAAGAGACCGATAGGATAAGTACTGGGCTTACAAAGAATAAGTCCCGGAGTTGATTTGCTCAACTAAAGGCGGTGCTCCAGCATGGCCGCAGTCAAATGACTGAAACAAGTAAAGAGTATATATATATATGCATATACCCAGTACCGGGGTGTGTGTGTGTGTGTGTGCACCAATGCTGTGAGAGTATATTACATATACATGGACAGGGGGGGGTTAGCGGAGGGGTGGGGGCTTAGAGTAGTGAAAGCCCCTACAAACAAGTAAATAACATACAGCTTATTCCCCATTCTGCGCCCAACCCTTCAACTGGTGTTTACAGAAGAGAGAACGAGTAGAGAGAGAAAAAAAAATGGGTTTCCCACAACCCCCTACCTCGATTCTTTTTTTTTCTTTGGCACTATCCTCTTACCTTAACCCTGTCATCTCTTCCTTCCCACTTCTGACACCTCCCCCCCACATGACTTACACATGACTGTTGGGGGAGATGGTGGAGGATGGTGATGGCAGTGGTGGTAATGACAGGGTGGTGGTGGTGGTGAAAGAATGGCATTTTTCTTTTTGTTTTTTAGCTCCAAAATATAATTTATTTTGGCAAGTAAATTTATTTCACACTAAGCTTTCCTCTCCCTCTGCGCTTTTCTGGTGTTCACACACACACATACACACATATATACAGACCATATATATATATATATATATATATATATATTTCACACACACACACACACATACTCCTGCCACTGACACATATAATAAACATTCTCCTGCCAACTCACACATACACACACTCTTAAACCCACATCACCTCAGTAAGTCCCCTAACTCTCCCAGAACCTCACCCACTTATCTGCCTGGCATCTAGACTGACAAGCAGAGGTGGAGTAAAAGGGACGGGTGGGCGGGTGGAAGGAGAATTAAGGCAAAGGGGGTTGTGGTAGTGGTAATGGTGGTGAAGTCTGATCAGACACAAGCACATGCAAAATATGTTTGGTTTTGTTTAAAGTACTGAGAAATTTGAAAATAAGCCTTTATCTAAGAAACACAAACACAAATGAAATTATAAATAAATATATATATATAGGCGTAGGAGTGACTGTGTGGTAAGTAGCTTGTTTACCAACCACATGGTTCCGGGTTCGGTCCCACTGCGTGGCACCTTGGGCAAGTGTCTTCTACTCTAGCCTCGAGCCGACCAAAAAGCCTTGTGAGTGGATTTGGTAGACAGAAACTGAAAGAAGCCCGTCGTATATATGTATATATATATGCGTGTGTGTGTTTGTTCCCCTAGCATTGCTTGACAACCGATGCTGGTGTGTTTATGTCCCCGTTACTTAGTGGTTTGGCAAAAGAGACCGATAGAATAAGTACTGGGCTTACAAAAGAATAAGTCCCAGGGTTGAGTTGCTCGATTAAAGGCGATGCTCCAGCATGGCCGCAGTCAAATGACTGAAACAAGTAAAAGAGAGAGTGTAATATAAACAACAGCTCATAAAAGATTGAATAAATATGGCCCTTTTGGCACTTAGAAGGAAAAAACAAACGAAAAAAAGGAGTGGCTGTGTGGTAAGTAGCTTGCTTACCAACCACATAGTTTTGGGTTCAGTTCCATTGCATCGCACCTTCAACTATAACCTCGGGCCATATATATATATACACGACGGGCTTCTTTCAGTTTCTGTCTACCAAATTCACTCACAAGGCTTTTGTTGGCCCGAGGTTATAGTTGAAGGTGCCATGCAATGGAACTGAACCCAAAACTATGTGGTTGGTAAGCAAGCTACTTACCACACAGCCACTCCTGCACCTACGAGTAAGAAACTTTAATTTGATGTTTTAGAAAATTGTCAGGGCTTCCTTGGCCTGGTGGTTTATGATGGTCATTCCACTCTCAATGGCAACACAACATTATGTGGTTGGTAAGCAGCTACTACTACTTACCACACAGCCACTCCTGCACCTACGCACCTAAGATAGAAACTTTAATTTGATGTTTTAGAAAATTGTCAGGGCTTCCTTGGCCTGGTGGTTTATGATGGTCATTCCACTCTGCAATGGCAGACACAACATCCAATTCTTGTACATAACTCTTCCCACCTTTTTTTTCATTTGTTTTTTCCTTCTAAGTGCCAAAAAGGCCATATTTATTCAATATCTTATGAGCTGTTGTTTATATTACCCTCTCTCTTTTTTACTCTTTTACTTGCTTTAGTCATTTGACTGCGACCATGCTGGAGCCCGTCAAGTATATATATATATATATATATATATATATATTTATATATATATACACACGACGGGCTTCTTTCAGTTTCTGTCTACCAAATCCACTCACAAGGCAATATATATATATATATGGCAGAGTTAATAGTCAAGACTATTTAAGCATTTTATCTGATCAAATTCATCCTATGGTTGTGGAACTGTTTTTTTTTCAGGATGATAATGCACCAATTCACACAGCTAAAGTTGTTAGTGAATGGCACAAGGAACATTCTAGTGAAGTCAAACATCTTATCTGACCTCGACAGTCCCCAGATCTCAATATTATTGAACATTTTAGAAAAACAAGCAAGGAGTTGATATCCTCCACCATCATCACTACAAGAACTGGAGACTGTTTTAGCTGGAGAATGAACAAAAATTCCTTTGGAAACAATCCAAGCTTTGTAAGAGTTCATACCTCATAGAATTCAAGGTGTAATTACAACCAAAGGCAGTCCTAACCCATATTAAAATAAATTTGTTTGAAATTTTAAGGCATTTCCATTATTTTGTCCAAACCCTACATATGGGTGTGCGTGTGTGTGTTTGTCCCCCACTACCATCGCTTGACAACCGATGCTGGTGTGTTTACAACCCCTGTAACTTAGTGGTTTGGGAAAAGAAACCGATAAAATAAGTACTAGGCTTACAAAGGCTATGTCCTAGGGTCAATTTGTTTGACTAAAGGCAGTGCTCCAGCAAGGCCGCAGTCAAATGACTGAAACAAATAAAAGAATACAAGCAAGCTATTACTGCCACTACTACTGCTACTACTAATAATAATGATAATAAATTTCAAATTTTGGCACAAGGCCAGCAATTTCAGAGGAGGGGATAAATCAAATACATTGGATGCAGTGTCCTAATGATTCTGCCAGCTTACTGCCTTAATAATAATAATTATTATTATTATTATCATTATTTCAAACTTTTATCACAAGGGCAGCTTGGGGAGGGGATTAAGTCGATGTAATCGACTGCAGTGTGTAACTGGTACTTATTTAATCGACCATGAAAGGATGAAAACCAAAGTCAACCATGGCGGAATTTGAACTCAGAACGTAGCGACGGGTGAAATACAGCTAAGCATTTCACCCGACGCACTAACGATTCTGCCAGCTCGCAGCCTTAACAATAATAATAATAATACCACAACTGCTGCTGCTGCTACTATTACCACTACTACCACCATCGCCTCCACCACAACCAACATATCACTATGGGTGCACAAGAAATAGAAATGGGATCAAACACAGAATAATTTTTTTCTCAAATGCTCAGAGCGCTCCATAAAAGTAGTTTATAGGTTTTGTTACCTAACTGGCATAATAAGGAATGGGAGAGGGTGTTCCTAGGGAAGAATTCTGTTTTAAGCACCCCATTATAATCCCCTCATAACTTTTTAACTTTTGGGGATTTTCAGAAAATTTTTGCAAATCTTTGTTCTACACAAGGGAATTTATACAATTATGCAATAACCCACCACCATTAAAAAATGTTTGGTGTGTGATTTAAAGGATATTTAGCTGCTCTTTTTAGCACATCTCCCAACCTCCTGACATCCTCCTCGTTTCTTTGTCACTCTGATGTATTGATGCTTTTAACTCTTTTGATACCAACCCGGCTGAAACTGGCTCTGGCTCTGAGTACAAATGTCTTGCTTTCATAAGTTTTGAATTAAAATCTTCCACCAAACCTTAGTCACAATTTATGTTCCCAACACTTGCTTAATGATAACTAAGTTATTATACTAAATTCTTTGTTATATTTAAAGTAATTGAAAGAAACACAGAGCATCTCAACAGAAATACAGTAACGAAAGGGTTAAATATCTTTCTCTTCATAAACACAATCACCTATTCCTGGGATTTAAGCACAAAATTTGGACTGTCTGTATTTTAAACTTAGATTTTACAAAAAGAATTTTAATTAAAAATTTAAAAACTTGAAAATATTTTCTTTCTATAGACATATGAATTCTAGTGTGTATAACACAAATTTGCAAAAATTGCCTGAAAATTCCAAAATGTAAAAAATTTATGAGCTGTAGCTCCTAGAATAAGAATAGGCTAGGCAAAGTTCAGAGGGCTTCTACCTTTGTTGGTAACAAAGGGCCCCTCCCTCAGAGTGACAGGTAGATTATATGATGCTTGTGTGTAAACAGCCATGCTACATGACAGTGAAACATGGGCTGTGACTGCAGATAAGATGCGAAGGATTGAAAGAAATGAGGCAAGGCAGTGAGCTGGCAGAAACGTTAGCATGCCGGGCGAAATGCTTAGCTGTATTTTGTCTGCCGTTATGTTCTGAGTTCAAATTCCGCCGAGGTCGACCTTGCCTTTCATCCTTTCGGGGTCAATTAAATAAGTACCTATTTCTTTGCTACCTACAAGGGACTAAACACAGAGTGGACAAACACGGACAGACAAACGGATTAAGTCGATTACATGGACCCCAGTGCGTAACTGGTACTTAATTTATCGACCCCGAAAGGATAAAAAGCAAAGTCGACCTCGGCGGAATTTGAACTCAGAACGTAACGGCAGACGAAATACGGCTACGCATTTCGCCTGGCGTGCTAACGTTTCTGCCAGCTCGCCGCCTTAAATAAGTACCGGTTACACACTGGGGTTGATGCAATCGACTTAATCCCTTTGTCTGTCCTTGTTTGTCCCCCCTGTGTTTAGCCCCTTGTGGGCAATAAAGAAATAAGAAATGAAGCAAGTGTGCTTTGCTGGATGTGCAATGTCAGTGTGCATGTACGACAGAGTGTAAGCCTTTGGAAAAAAAAAACTGGGCTTAAGAGGAATTATATGTGATGTGCAAGAAAGAAGATTGCACTGTTATGGTCATGTGGTGCATATAGATGACAACTGTGTAAAGGAGTGTTGATCTCAAACTGTGGAGAGAACATGAATTGAACAGCAGGAACTGCTAGCAACCACTGACCAACAACAATCAAGGCAATCCCAAATTCTTCCTCCCCTTCTCCCCCTCCTTCTTCTTCCCTACCAGGAATTCACAAAGACCTTGAACCCACAAGAGTAGACAAAAGAGACAGAGAAAGGCAGAAACAAGGAAAATGTCACTTATATTTGAACACTATACAAATATTCTTTAAAAAAAAGCTTTTCTTTTAATTTTTCTAAATTTAATTATTTAATTGTTACAGTTGAAAAGCTCTCAAATGACCGAAACTGGTACTGAAATGTTCTGTATAAAATTATTTTAGTATTTTCTATCTTGACTTGTTTTTTTCATATATATCAACTTGTGTGTCCCTTTTCATCCTTATACATACATACATATATATATATATATATATATTATAATAATTTGAGGGAATATTATTCCTAACTTACAGGGAAAAATTCAATTTAGAAATACTAAATCAAATTTCACAAAATATAATATATATATATATAAAAATTAGAAAAAAAAACACCTTTTATCAATTCAAAATGAACAATCAAATTACACTATCTAGAAAATTACAATAGAAATATTAAATATTACTTAATCATCGGTATATTATTGTTATTTTATATTTAATATTTCTATTATATGTAATTTTCTAGATGGTGTAATTTAATTGTTCATTTTGAATTGAAAAACGGTGTTATTTTCTATATATATATATTTAAAGTTTCAGCTCAGAGGTATGGTAATGCTGATGCACTACACTGTTATTACTAGGAGCCTCCTCTAATATGTGGCACTTGATGAAGAATGGAGTT
This sequence comes from Octopus sinensis, assembly GCF_006345805.1. Classification (NCBI taxonomy): domain Eukaryota; kingdom Metazoa; phylum Mollusca; class Cephalopoda; order Octopoda; family Octopodidae; genus Octopus; species Octopus sinensis. Next base: position 28,880 of record NW_021836180.1, read on the forward strand.
TGATATAGCTACCCTCATTTGCACCTCTTGCCATGAGGTAGGCTCATCTGGGACTCTCAACAGGAAGAGGTCCAGCTTTGATTTAAAAACCCCTACATCTACTTTGTGCAAGTTCCTCAGACTCTTTGGGAGAATATTAAAAAGCTGTGGGCCCTTGAAACCCAGGCTGTTGCAGTAACTGGTCCTGAAGCGTGATGGCATTGCTGGGATCTTTGACACCATGCAGTGTCGTCCCGTTCTGGCATTGGTATAGCTTTCAATGCCAAAATTTGGCACAATTCCTTCCAGGATCTTCCAGATATATATTACTGCATACCTCTCCCGTCTTCTTTCCAGGGAGTAGAGTCTTAGCTGTTTCAACCTTCCCCAGGAGTTGAGCTGTTGCAAAGAGACGATCTTCTTTGTGAATCTTCTCTGGATTACTTCGAGGTCCGCTGTTAATCTTACACTGGTGGGTGACCATAGCTGTGAGTAGTAGGTGGCTGAGGATGAATGTCTGCCAGAGGATAATCATGGTTTCCTTATCTCTGGTTCTGAATGTTCTTAGGATCCACCCAGCCAGTCGTCTGCACTTTGTCGCCATCCTGGTAATGTGCACTTGGAAAGAGGTATCATCACTCATGTCGATACCCAGGTTCCTCACTGACTTAGGCTCTGGGATTGAAATTCCCAGTGGACCGGTGTACCCTGTAGGTTTAATATTCAGTTTTGGATGCTGGTAGTGCAGGGCCTGGAATTTTTCAGCATTAAACTGCATATTATTATCCTCAGCCCATCTGTAAATTGAGTCCAACTCCTACTGCAGGTGTGCAACATCACTGGGGTTCTGTATTTTCTGTGAGACTTTCGTATCATCTGCATAGCTTGCCAGAGTGGCTATCCGGGCATTTGAGGGTATATCTGAGAGGGCCACTATAAAAAGCAGTGGTCCCAATACATTTAATAAAAATGGTAAGACAACAAAAAAATTAAAGAGACCTCGATATTATGTAAATAGAGGAATTTATCTGTAAATGTAATATGTGACAATTATTCGGCAGCCATGATAAAACTCTGAGTTTCGGATGCCAAGGTGGAAATCCAACCATTACCAGGCCATCAGATGTGTGTGCATATATATATATATATATATATATATATATATATTGCTTGCGAATACATGTTGGGGCAAGCGAAATCGAAATCGAATTGAACCAGCCAGGATCCCTAGTCTGGTGGTACGTAAAAAGCACTATCCGACTCGTGGCCGATGCCAGCACCGCCTTGACTGGCCTCCGTGCCGGTGGCACGTAAAATACACCAATCCGGCCGTGGCCGTTGCCAGCCTCGCCTGGCACCTGTGCAGGTGGCACGTAAAAAGTACCCACTACACTCACGGAGTGGTTGGCGTTAGGAAGGGCATCCAGCTGTAGAAACATTGCCAAATAAGACTGGGCCTGGTGCAGCCTTCTGGATTCCCAGATCCCCAGTCGAACCGTCCAACCCATGCTAGCATGGAGAACGGACGTTAAACGATGATGATGATGATATATATATATATATATTTCTTTACTGCCCACAAGGGGCTAAACATAGAGGGGACAAACAAGGACAGACAAAGTGATTAAGTCGATTACATCGACTCCAGTGCGAAACTGGTACTTTATTTATCGACCACGATAGGATGAACAGCAAAGTCGACCTCGGCGGAATTTGAACTCAGAACGTAACGACAGACGAAATACCCCGCTAAGTGCACTAACATTTCTGCCAGCTCCCCACCTTCATATGTATATATGTACACACACACACACACACACAACATACATATGCAAGTGTAACATGCACACACAGCACATAACCATCCGTTCATATATGTGCTGAATGCTCTGCATGCTGTCAAGAAGTAACTTCCTCTCCTTTGTATAAACACATACACTCCTACGCTCCATCCTCTCTCTCTCGATGCTTCATACCTTCTCTTGCTTCAATTATTTCACACTCATCATCCTGACAAAAACTAACAATGTCACAAATCCCATCTCCCCCTCTTCCGGCTCCCCACCACACACATATCTGGCAATAATACAACTTATACTACCACAAACCACCACCACCACTGCCACCAAGAACAAAAACAATAACCACCATCACCACCACCACCACCACCACCATCAAAATCCACTGAGTACCACCACCACCACTATGAACTAACTCTCACTGCCACCCTCAGTACCCAGACAGCTAAACTATACCAATGCCATTATCCCATCTCCAACTACACAGAAAACAAGCAAGCTGGATCTTATCTCATCTAATTCAAGATGTCAGACACAAACACACACACACACACACCCTAATACAATGAACAAACACACATCTACACACACACACACACACACATACATACACACAATTTTCTCCAGACACCTCAAATTACATTTACACACCACATGAGGTGTTGCTGGGATTTCACACACAATTACTTCCATGAACTACATGTATCCACTAATATGACACACAGACACACATACACACATACACACACTCATGTATACACAAATGCTTGTCTTAAAACATGTCTTATGCACACACTCCACACCAGCACAAACTATTCTAACCTTAACACATCAAATTACACACATACATGCACACAAACATTTATTTTCAGTCATTTAATTATATATATATGCACAGGCATACAAATATTTATCTTTACACATCTAAATTTATATATACTCACACACACATATATATAAGTGAATACACACACACACACACACATAGATATATATCATCATTATTTAACATCCATTTTCCAAGGGAGCATTTCTTTACACATTTATATGTGTGTGTGTATACACACACATTCAACCTACTCATAAACATATGTCTTTATATATCTAATCATACACACACCCACACAGCCATACATTATCATGAGCATTTAGCTTTACACATTTAATTACATTCATAACATACACAGATGTTCACATTTCCCCAAAAACACGCACAGCTGTTCGCACACACAGACAGACAGAGCAGACTGTTGACTCACTTGTCAGTAACAAGTCCTGCCATAACAAATTAGGTCCAGTGTCACCAGGAGTCAACGAGAGAGCCTGCCTTATTAATGGTTGTACGAGCCTGCTAGACATGGTAGCCAAAATTTCTCTCAAACCACACTTTACTTTTAAAAAAAGGAAGTAAATGCAAACTGGGTAATGAAATCCTAGACAGACATACAACAAGAGGTGGTTATGGTTGGAATGCCTTTGATAAATAGGTCTGCTGGATCAAGGCTGACCAGAGGGAGGAGTTAACTAACAACAGGTATCACAGCTACAATTGCCTACCACTGGAACTAGTTTTTTTTTTTGTTTGTTTGTCTGTTTGTTGGTTTTTCTTTATCTGAGAGAGGTTAATATAAAAATCTGTTGGGATTAATGGAGAATCTTGCCTCTCACAATATAAAAACATTTCTCATGGCACCAGCAGACAAAATGGAAAAGGTTGTTGCCCAGGAAAACAGCAAGGGACTAGTATTTGCGGACAGCAATCTCCGCCCTGATAGCAGTGAGCAGAGATATGGTCCAGCAGCCAAGAATACTGGGAGGGGGTCTCAACTGCCACATGTTCAACCATATAACCTATCGAAGAGTGATCAATTCTTTGACAGTTTTTTTTTTTTCCTCAGCCTGAAAAGTTGTGGAGCCTGGACTGGTAGCTGACAACACCAAGTTTCCACTGGAGAAAGTGTCACAGCATGTGGCATCTCAGATGAGGGGGTCTATCACCATGGAATGGGGAAAATTGTCATACTGTCTGGCCTTCTACCATTTCCTCGGTCTAACTCCACCACTGACTCGAGCTGGGAAGGGAAACCTGTAGTGTCTAGGCCATGTTTTATGACTGCCATTAGCAAGGAGAAGCAATAACACCTGAAACAACTACTCACATTCACTTCAAGCACTGGAACCATAGCCATCACAATCAGCCCTGTCACCATGACGACCACCCCCACTACTATCACCATCATGACTACCACTCCCAGGTGACTAGGCTTATTCCTAGTTGGTTGGTCAGTCGGTCAGCCAGTTGGTTGGTCAGTGTACCTTGCTCAATAGCCAAATCTCATAAACTCTTTTAATCCTCTCTTAATCCTTCAGCATACAAATTAGCCATATCCTACCCAAACATTCTACCTGTTCTGTGTTCAAACTGGACAGATCCAGCCACTCACACCTATCCGACAATGTCATTCTTAAAATAAACAATCACATCATTGAAATCTCAAAACTATGAAATAATGCATGAATAAATACGTACTGCATGAATAAATAGGCGCAGGAGTGGCTGTGTGGTAAGTAGCTTGCTAACCAACCACATGGTTCCGGGTTCAGTCCCACTGCGTGGTATCTTGGGCAAGTGTCTTCTGCTATAGCCCCGGGCCGACCAATACCTTGTGAGTGGATTTGGTAGACGGAAACTGAAAGAAGCCTGTCGTATATATATATGTATGTATGTATATATATATATATATATATATATATATATATATATATGCATGTGTGTGTGTGTTTGTGTGTCAGTGTTTGTCCCCCTAGCATTGCTTGACAACCGACGCTGGTGTGTTTACGTCCCCGTCACTTAGCGGTTCGGCAAAAGAGACCGATAGAATAAGTACTGGGCTTACAAAGAATAAGTCCTGGGGTCGATTTGCTCGACTAAAGGCGGTGCTCCAGCATGGCCGCAGTCAAATGACTGAAACAAGTAAAAACAAAAACAAAACTGTATTTACATTTGTCAGAGCAACCTGAACGCTAACAGGTTAAACAAAATGCTTAACCCTTTGACATTTGACATGGCCATATCCAGCCCAAATATTCTATATGCTTTATGTTCAAACTGGCCAGATCTGGCTCTCACACATACCCTACCATGTCATTCTAAAAATAAATAATCTTATCATTGAAATCTCAAAGCTGCAAAACAATGTACGATTAATTTAAAACATTGAGTAAATATGATTTACATTTGACAGAATAATAATCTGTGAATGTTAAAAGGCTTAAAACAGGAATGGCATATTTCAAGACTTAAGCGCATAGTTTGACATCCATCAGGCATGTAACAGTCTAAAGCGAACCTTTACAGAGTTGCACAGTCTTCTAAAAATAGCACCCAAATCTCCCTCAAATTCTAAGTCTTAGTCCTTTTGTTGTGGCATTTCTGTTGACATACCACTATCATTGTTTCAATTAATTTTGAAATAATGAAGATTATAATAAAACAAATTTGTGATTACTAATCTGTGGCAGGGTTAGACCCAAGAAGACGAGGGACGAAGTGGTGAGAAAGGATCTTCAGATGTAGGACCTCACAGAGGGGATGACAAGGGACTGAGACTTCTGATGGTTGCTGTGCTTGAGAAGATACGTCAAGCTTAGTAATATTGTGGTCATCATTGTATACAAGCATGTTCCCTCCCGGAGTGGTTGGCATTAGGAAGGGTATCAAGCTGTAGAAACCTTGCCAGATCAGATTGCAGCCTCCTGGCTTGCCAGTCCTCAGTCAAACCATACAACTCATGTGGTATTAAAAGGGGTAAACCCTTTTGATACCACATCAAGCAAAGTTCAAGACACATCCCTAAAATTTAGCCTCCCTATATCTCTCTCTATCCGCTCAGTCGAAGTCGACTCTCGGTCACTCGTTGGATCAGTGTCCTCCAGTCAGTTCTATCCTGGGCCGTTTCCTTCAGATTGGCCTTGTAAATTATATTAACATATAGTCATTAAACTAGCACCTTAACTTCACATTCATTATACCCCATAGAAGTTTTTGAGTGAAGCAACAAGTATCCTTTAAGAGGCTTTTAGAAACATTTATACATTTACAATGCAAGATCCCAGCAGATGGATAATACTTACTCGTAGTCTTTCTTCCCAGCTCATAGGCAGCAGTTTGATCAGATCTATAGTGTCACCCAGCTCTGTAATTAAAGACACCAAAGTAACATCATCGCCGTTGTACTGTTCTTCAGGGATGCAGTAACCCAATACCTGAAAGAAAATGGAAACCGTCAGCACACTGTTATTGAAACAAAGAATATGGAAAAAAATCAGTAAACGTGCAGAAAGCATTAAACTACATACAACCCCCACATGCAAGAGACTACAGTTGGTAGCAGGTACCATATTTTTATTTGCTTTAGTTGTCTATGTGGTTACAAGCAAGCAGAGGTAGGTATTATGACGTGGGTATACATATCTGGTGTAAAATACATAGGAGTGGCTGTGTGGTAAGTAGCTTGGTTACAAACCACATGGTTCCAGGTTCAGTCCCACTGCGTGGCACCTTGGCCAAGCGTCTTCTACTATAGCCTCGGGCCGACCAAAGCCTTGAGTGGATTTGGTAGATGGAAACTGAAAGAAGCCCATTGTATATATGTGTGTGTGTGTGTGTTTGTGTTTGTCCCCCCCCCCCAACATCATTTGACAACTGATGCTGGTGTGTTTACGTCCCCATAACTTAGCAGTTCGGCAAAAGAGACCCATAGAATAAGTACTAGGCTTACAAAGAATAAGTCCTGGGGTCGATTTGTTCGACTAAAAAGGCTGTGCTCCAGCATGGCCACAGTCAAATGACTGAAACACGTAAAAGAGTAAAAAGAGTACACAAATAACTAGTTGGTTGAGGCTATCTAAAAATAACCCATCACAGGAATATATGTTAACACAGAATGCACTCCGTAGTATTCGAACGTCAGTACGATACTCAGTATTCACTGTTCAGCTACCAACTGTTAAACCAGCACACATAGACCAAACATGGTAAACCAACATGGTTGAACTAATACTGTCAACTACCACCCTGACAGTTCACTCAGTCTTTATCTATTGTAATTGTTTAGTCCACCTTCAGTCACATGGGGGTGTTCAGGATTCTCCCATAACAATAAATACAAGTTGTTTTTGGAACCACCTATTTGACATCGTTGATTCGATGCTGACTTATTTGACATCGTTGATTCGATGCTGACTTATTTGACATCATTGATTCGATGCTGACTTATTTGACATATGAATGTTTCTCATAGTGTCTCCTCCCTTCATCTCTTCTGCCGTGTTTATGCGTGTGAGCTTATTTCTCTTTATGCATATGAGGAGAGGGAACATGCTTATGTCAGTCGTGTTCAATAACTAAATTGTAATAACTCTCTCTTTCCATGTGTATATTTCTGTACATGCATGCTGTGTGTGTGTGTTTGCCCTCAGTGCTAAAAAGTACTGTCACTAAAACATGGTCAATAATACAGTCAGCCATTCCAAGTTGTCAGTGTCCAAAAGGCTACACCTTATTCTCGCATTCTGAACACAGACTCCACTTTGGACCCCTTCATTCTTAACCCAGTAGAACATTCAGGACTGACAGTTGAAGAGAAAAAGGACAGCCCAAGCACTTAGTGGGAACTTATTTCAGCAGTGTAGTCTGGACTAACATGAAACGAAGCATTTTGCACAGGGACACAGTATACTGCTCAGTCCAGGAGTCAAGCAACATCGCTGTGGGATGGAGAACTCCGAGCATGGTGAGACTAGTCATCTCACTGCAACTCTTAGTATATAAACCTCCAGTCAATGATGCGGAGGCATGTGGGTTCGTTGTTAGGGGTGTTGGTCTCATGATCGTAAGATTGTGGTTTCGATTCCTGGACCAGGCGATGTGTTGTGTTCTTGAGCAGAACACTTCATTTCATTTGCTCCCATCCACTCAGCTGGCAAAAATGAGCATTCCTGCAATGGACCAGCATCCCATTCAGGTGGGGAATATATATATATATATATATATATTCCATGAAACTGGCCCTTATAGAGTCTGTATGACTTGAGAAGATAACTTCAGTCAACTACACAACTGAATTCTTATTCTTTTATTTGTTTCAGTCATTTGACTGCGGCCATGCTGGAGCACTGCCTTTAGTCAAACAAATCGACCCCAGGCTTATTCTTTATAAGCCTAATACTTATCCTATCGGTCTCTTTTGTTGAACCACTAAGTTATGGGGACATAAACACACCAACATCAGTTGTCAAGCGATGGTGTTAGGAAGGGCATCTGGCTGTAAAGACCCAGTCAAAACAAACTGGGAAGCCTGGTGCAGTCTTCTGCCTAGCCAGCCTCTGTCAATCCGTCCAACCCATGCCAGCATGTAAAACAGATACATGATGATGAGTATTATGTATGTACAAAAACGATGTACTCTGTAGAAATTCAAAGCCACTGAAAGAAATATGTTTGCTCAAGACAGTTCTATTGCAAACCTGCAAAAGTGAATGAGCGAATGGGAATTTTGAGAGAAGTGTCTATGAAACTAGTTTTTAAATATTGATGGCTGTTGGGGTCCACCAGAGTAAAACAGTAATCAAAAGGGTCCATAGGCATTTAAAAAAAAAATGGTTGAGAACACCTGATGTAAATGCTGAAACCAATCTTTCAGAAATCAATAAGTTGAGAAATTATAATCATACTGACACTTAGAATAAGCACAAATCCATGCAATTAGAAAGAAGAAATAGTCAATTAATTGTATTGATTCTAGTATTTATCTGGTGCTTCTCTTATTGACTGACCCTGGAAGGATGAAAAGCCAAGTTAGCCTTGGTGTGATTTGAACACAGAATGTAAAAAAAGTGTCAGTAAACACTGTCCAACACACTACCAACTGTACCAATCTACCGCCCTTGAAAAAATTATAATCCAAGTAATGATAATACAGTTTCGATTACCTTAACGAGATTCCGGTGTTCCAATTCCTGCAGGAGAACAATTTCTTTGACAATCTTCTGTGCAGCTCTGTAATAACATTCTGCAAGAGTCTGACCCCATTTAACACAATTGGTCACATCTTGCCCTCCAATGTCAACAGTCTTCATTGCAACTTTCTTGGACGATATAATTCCGCTATACACAGCCTTTGTCCAGCCCGAACCGATGTAGTGTTTGTCAGTTATATTCTCAATATCCTGACAGTTAAAAAGTTGTTCGCTACTCCGGTTCTTGAAACGAAGTGTTCCATTCTGAGCATTGCTGATCAACTCAAGCGATTCATCATTCTCGCTAGATGAAAAATTGCTCGATTCTACAGCATTCTCCATCAGCTTTCGGAAACGGCTGACCAACACACGGTATTCATTATCTCCCTGTGTTTTCTGTGCAGAACCCTTGCCAGCAGTTCGCGACCAACTATCGGGCTTCTCGACAAGAGCACTGTTCCACTTGGTCCATGTCTGGTGAACCAAGATGTTGCATACAAGGAAAACATTGATGCAAAAGCCGAAAATGTAGCATCGCATGCGACGTGTGAACCTGAGGGGTCGACCCAGAGACGCCATAGGAACTCTGACCCGACCCCCTTCTGTAGTAAGGGCTGTTGGTGTTGTTGCTGCTTAACAACAAGTCAGCTCTGATTGAGAAACTCTATGATCACAAATATTCCAACCATGACCAACACATCATTTTTGTATATCAATAACTACATTCTCCAATGTGTCCTTCCTATTTTAAGATGGCAGGATGTGACTTCAGGGCTGTTTGGTTGGTATTTCTATTTCTCTAAGGTTAAGCCACTGCTCAAGTAAAGACGGACACTTTGACTCAAGCAATAGGATTGTTGTCATTAATTTTGAAGACACTTTTCCACATAGAATTCTTCTGGTAGGACTTTCAACTTCAAGATCACATGATGTCCATTTATAAGCCACAAGTCAGTTCTTTAAATTTTGGCAATAAACTGTAGTTGTGAAGTAGTCAGTGGCCATACAGGTTTTTTTTTACCTGAAATATAAAAGATACATAGTCAAAATGTAGCTGGTTCAAAGCCCGGTCACAAAGAGATTCATTTAAAAAAAAAACTCTCACACACACACACACAAAATGAGTGTAGTAAATAACATCTTTTATCTTTTACTTCTTTTAGTCATGCTATGACACTACCTTGAAGGACTTTGGTCAAAGAAACAACCCCAGTACATAACTCTGTTAGCCACTTTTGTTGAACTGCTAAGTTATGGGGAAGTAAAAAAAAACAACACCGGTTGTCAAGTTGTGGTGGAGGACAAAAGCAGACACAGACACACACACACATATATATGATGGGATTCTTGTAGTTTCCATTCACCAAATACACCCACAAGGCTTTGGTCAGCTTGAGGCTATAGTAGAAGATACTTACCTAAGGTGCCAGGCAGTGGGACTGAACCCAGAACCATATGGTTGAAAGGCAAAAACCTTGCCACACAAACATATGAATATTTTGTAGAAATATTACCGTTGATATTCTGAATTCATTTTGCAAGAATTTTAATCCGAAACCATGCATTAGAAGAAACCAGTACTGTTACATTTAGGAGTGAAGGCACGTGGCTTAGTGGTTAGGGCATTCGACTCGCAATTGTAAGATCATGAGTTCAATTCTTGGTGACACATTGTGTACTTGAGCAAGACACTTTATTTCACGTTGCTCCAGTCCACTCAGCTGGCAAAAATGAGTTGTACCTGCATTTCAAAGAGCCAGCCTTGTCACACTCTGTGTCACGTCGAATCTCCCTGAGAACTTAAAGGTGCACGTGTCTGTGGAGTGCTCAGCCACTTGCACATTAATTTCATGACCAAGCTGTTCCGTTCATCATATCAGCTGGGACCCTCGTCATTGTAACTGACGGAGTGCACCTTAATATTTAGGAAGAGTCATATTAACCCTTTAGTATTTAAACCGGCCAAAATATTTAATCTGTTTTATGTTCAAACTGACCAGATCCAGGCTCTCACACCTACCCTACAATGTTATTCTACATTAAGTAATTACACCATCAAGATCTTGAAAATATGAGATAATGCACGATAAATTCAAATCAATGTGAATCAATAAGCATTATGTTTGATAGAATAATCGGAACACTAAAGGGTTAATAGAACTTATAAATACACTCACCGGTTGTTGTTTGAGTATATTTCACTTGGGGCAATATTTTTTTTACATTGACTTAAAAATAATTATTCATCTAACTCATGCAAAAATGAGGCACAGGTATAGCTATGGGATTAAAAAACCTTTCTTTGCAACCATGTAGTTTTGGGTTCAGTTTCACTGCATACCACCTTAGGCAAGTATCTTCTACTATAGCCCCAGACTGACCAATGCCTCAGAGTCAGATTAAGACCCATTGAGGCCCTAAGCACTTAAAAGATTTTGGTGCCCCCATAAAAGATTATGTAATTCAAAATATAAACAATAACAAACCATAAAATAAATTTTTATTTTTCAAAACGAAACAAAACAGTAAGAAGGGAAAATAATGTTTATTTTTGTATACTTCCACTTTATTTATATTTGAAAAGTTTCCTCCTACTTTTTTGAATTGCAAAGTCTTTGATCAGATCCTCAAAACGAATCTTAGGTAACACATCTTCATTTGTACTTAGTAGAGATAAAGGCATCCCGAATATTACTTTAGCAAGTTTAATGTGATTTCTTTTGTGCTGTAAACCATTTACCATTTCTGTAGTTCCCCCCACCTTCCCTTGATGCCCTAAGCATGTGCTTATTTTGCTTAATGGTTAATCCAGCGCTGCAATGCCTTATGACTAAATTTGATTGATAGAAACTGTGGAAACCTGTCATATTTATATATGTGTAAGGCAGCAAGCTGGCTGAAATGTTAGCACACGAAATGCTTAGTGGCATTTCTTCTGTCTTTATATTCTGAGTTCAAATTCCACTGAGGTTGACTGCCTTTCACCCTTTCAGGGTCAATAAATTAAGTACCAGTTGCATACTGGGGTTGATCTAATCAATTGGTCCCCTCCCCCAATATTTCAGGCCTTGTGCCAAGTGTAGAAAAGATTATTATATTGTCCCTTAAGGTGGTGAGCTGGCAGAAGCATTAGCATGCCGGGTGAAATGCTTAGCGGTATTTCATCTGTTTTTACATTCTGGGTTCGACTTTGCCTTTCATCCTTTCAGGGTCAATAAATTAAGTACCAGTTTCGGACTGGGGTCGATCTAATCAACTGGCACCCTCCTCCAAAAGTTTGGGCCTTGTGCCTAGAGTAGAAAAGCACATTTGTGTGTGTGTGTGTGTATGACAGTTCCACGATTTCTTGCTGAGTAACCTGCACAAATAGCTTGTTTATATTGATCAAATGTATGAGCTGCACGTTAGCTCACACCCTCCATCAACTTAACACACATCAGATGTCAAACTCATTGCATAGCAATCCCCTGACAACCAGTGTTGGTTTGTTTATGTTACTGCAACTTAGCAGTTCTGCAAAACAAGACCAACAGAACAAGTACTCGAGTTAATGTGAGTAAACTCTTTAAAGTGGTGCACCAGCGTGGCCACAATCCTACAGCTGAAACAAGTGAAAGACAAACAATAAAAGATAAAAACTAGTGATTTGTTAATTGCAGTGCCAAGTTCAAATCCTTCCAGGTTGTTGGACAACCCCCAGTCCTTTAAAAGAAGGGCCTAACGGCTAAGTTCTAATTTCAATTCTGTCAACACCTGAACAGCTTCAGAAACAAAAAAAGAAATTTAAATAGTGGTTTAGTGGTAAGAAGTTTGTTTCCCAACTACATGGTTCTGGGTTCAGTCCTACTGCATGGCACTTTGGGCAAGTGTCTTCTATTGTAGCATTTGAACTAACCAAAGCCTTATGAGTGGATATGGTAGCCGGAAACTGAAAGGAGCCCATAATATATATATGTGCTTGAGAAGACCCGGTTAGCCAAATGAGACCATAACCTCATGGCCTATGCCAGGGGTGTAACCAGTCCACTCATGCGTACCTTTCCTTCATTGGACACTAAACTCTGCTTGCGAAGACCTGTTGAGGCAAGTGAAATCTAAATCAAATTCAACGACTGGCATTCATGTTAGTGGAGCGCTAAGAGCACCATTCGAGCGTGATTGTTGCCAGAGCGGCTAACTGGCTTCTGTGCCAGTGGCATGTAAAAAGCTTCATTTGAGCGTGATCGTTACCAGCATCATCTTACTGGCACTTGTGTCGGTGGCACGTGAAAAAACATTTGAGCGAGCTTGTTGCCAGTGCCGCTGGGCTGGCTCCTGTGCAGATAGCACGTAAAAAACGCTATTGAGCATGGCCATTGCCAGTACCACCTGACTGGTCCTCATGCCGGTGGCACGTAAAAGCACCCACTACACTCTCGGGGTGGTTGGCATTAGGAAGGGCATCCAGCTGTGGAAACTCTGCTAGATCAAGATTGGAGCCTGGTGCAGCCATCTGGTTTGCCAGTCCTCAGTCAAATTGTCTAACCCATGCTAGCATGGAAAGCAGACGTTAAACGATGATGATGATGATATATATATATATATATATATAGGTAACTCCTATGAGTGTGTGTCTTTATCCCTGCCCCCACCTCCCAGCATCACCTGACAGGCAGTCTTGGTGTATTTACATTCTCATAACTTTGTGGTTTGGCAAAAGAGACCAATAAAATAAGTAATCAAGTTCAAAAGATTAATAAGTAATGCAGTTGATTCATTCGACTACAAATTCTTCAAAGAGGTGCTCCAGCATGGCCTGCAGTCAAATGACAGAAACAAGCAAGGTATAAAACAAAAGAGCTCCAGTTGAACTTCTACCACCACCACCAACAACAACAACAACAACATCACCACCAGCACCATTCACTGCAACCTTTCTCTTATCAGCATCATCATCATTATTATCATCATCAGTGTCTACTTCCACAACAATATAATGCCACAAGGCAGGGGTTGGGGTGTCCTTTGCTATGAACACCACAACTGGTGAAGGGTTTGCTAGCCATCATCTGTCTCACCCTACCTCACCTCCCACGTGTCATGTGACTGACCAGGATGTAGCTGACATGACATCTTGAAAGAGAACAATCAGGCGGAGCAGAGAACTAAATAAAAAAAACCACACACACACTCTCTCTCTGTTTCTCATCCTTACATATACATACACATTAACACACACACACAATTCCTCTCTCTTCTCTCTACACTCAACCAAAAATAAGTACACACACACACACAGAGTGGAGTTCAACAGGTTGTCTATGGAAACACAAACAAGTAACAAACAAGTAGAGTAGTTGTAGGTTTCATTCTTCATTTACTACCCACAAGGGGCTAAACACAGAGAGGACAAACAAGGACAGACAAACAGAATAAGTCGACCTCGGCAGAATTTGAACTCAGAACGTAACGGCAGATGAAATAGAAATACAGCGTGCTAGCTAACGTTTCTGCCACGTTAGCTAGCACGCTGTATTTCTATTTCGTCTGCCGTTACGTTCTGATTTCAAATTCTACCGAGGTCGATTTTGCCTTTCATCCTTTCAGGGTCGATAAATTAAGTACCAGTTACGCACAGGGGTCGATATAATCGACTTATTCCGTTTGTCTGTCCTTGTTTGTCCTCTCTGTGTTTAGCCCCTTGTGGGTGACCAACAATTACTTGGGATGAAGCAGAAGAAAAGAACAGGCAAACAATTCAAAAATAAAGATACGGTTGACCGCTTTTTTCTTGTAGCCAAACCTTACTTGTTTTTTCATGCAAGCTACTTTTCATGCCACATACATAAACAGCTGACTTTTATAGGACATATTGGTTTCAAATTTTGGCACAAGACCATCAATTAAGTCGATTATATTGATCCCTAGCACTAAACTGGTACTTATTTTATTGATCCCAAAAGGCTGAAAGGCAAAGTCGACCTTGGTGGAATTTGAAGACAATGAAAGAATGGACAAAACGTTGTTGAGTATTTCGCCTGATATAGGTGTGGTAAAACTTACTTACATCAAAAAGGTGCTTTTTTTTCTATGAAAATCCCTATTTTTTACGATTTTTTTACTGCTATGTCGCCATTTTTCGGTGTATTTCAACCAGAAAAATGTTCACTTAAAGCGAATAACAAACTACATAATGCAAAATTTTTACTTTTCAAAAATTCCAATTCTAAAGGGTCGAAACAAACTCGAGCAACGCCGGGCGATACTGCTAGTATCAATGCTAATTCTATGTCGTTTTTTAGCATTTATAAAGTCTAACAATCTTTGCAGGTTTGCTTATCAACATCCTCATATTCATTATCATCATCGTTTAACCTCACCTTTTCCATGCTGGCATGAATTGGACGATTTGACAACAAACAAGCCAGGGGTTGTGCCAGGCTCTGTGTTTGCTTAGGTATAGCTACTACAGCTGGATGCTCTTCCTACTGCTATCCACTTCACTGAGTGTAGTGAAAAGAATGTAAAAAATCATCAGGGGCCAGTTTCCTAGTTCCCTACCATGTGCATGTGTGTGTATGAGTATATACATATACTTTCACTATACATAATAAATTCTTGGTTTTTAAGAATTATTATTGTTGGAGAAACAGGAAAAGCTAATATCAGTTGTTAGTGAATCTTAGAGAAGTGGATGCATCCATAGGTGAGTAGTTGTAAAGTTTGCTTCACAAGCCATGTGGATTCAGGTTCAATCCAACTGCTCTTCTACTCTGGAGCACCACCTTTAGTCGAGCAAATCGACCCCCAAGACTTATTCTTTGTAAGCTTAGTACTTATTCTATCAGACTCTTTTGTTGAACCGCTAAGTTGTGGGGACGTAAACACACCAGCATCGGTTGTCAAGTGATGTTGGGTGGATGGGGGGACAAAGACAGACACACAAACATATACACACACACATACATATATATATATATACATATACATATATACGACAGGCTTCTTTCAGTTTCCGTCTACCAAATCCACTCACAAGGCTTTGGTTGGCCTGAGGCTATAGTAGAAGACACTTGCCCAAGGTGCCACGCAGTGGGACTGAACCCGGAACCATGTGGTTTGTAAGCAAGCTACTTACCACACAGCCACTCCTCAAACAAATAATGGTGTGTGACACATTGAATTCTTCATTCATAACACATTGTAACTAACGTACAGGACTTTCTCTTAGAGTAATTAATGCGTCATCACTAGTTCCATTGGATTTCACATTTTACCAAAATCCAACCACTACTTGGTATTCAAACTGGGTGTAACTCCAGACGTGTGCATCAACTGACTTTGTTTCCTCATAACTTTCTAAAAAGGGATGGATATTTATAAATAAAATTTTCAACAAGTGCAGGTGTGGCTGTGTGGTAAGAGGCTTGCTTCCCAACCACATGGTTCGAGGTTCAGTCACACTGTGAGATATCTTGAGCAAGCATCTTCTACCAAAGCCCTGGGCTGACCCAAAGACTTGTTATCCTTGGCATCATGTTTTTATTTTGATTAATATACTCTATCACCTACACCACTAAATGGTATATACAGGTGCTTACAATTATCAAGTATTCACCCTGAATTTTTGTATATATATATATATATATATATATATATATATATATGTGTGTGTGTTATATCATCATCATTGTTTAATGTCCGTTTTCCATGCTAGCATGGGTTGGACGGTTCGACTGGGGTCTGGGAAGCCAGGAGGCTGCACCAGGCTCCAGTCTGATCTGGCAGTGTTTCTACAGCTGGATGCCCTTCCTAATGCCAACCACTCCATGAGTGTAGTGGGTGCTTTTTATGTGCCACCAGCGCAGGGGCCAGATAAGGCTGGCAAACGACCATGATCAGTTGGTGCTTTTTACGTGTCACCGACATGGACGCCAGTCAGGCGGCGCTGGCAACTGCCACGTTCGGATGGTGCTATTAACGTGTCACCAGCACGGGTATCTTAACTACAATATCCATTTGTTATATATATATATATATATATATATATATAAATATAATGAGAAGGTTTACGAAAATAAACAAAAGACGAAGGCAGGTGGAGAACAAACAAACAATGTATTAGTATGGCGCTCAGGAATAGAAATAAAACAAGTCTTTTACGTTTCGAGCTTACGCTCTTCGACAGAAAGATACACAGAAAAGAAACAAGGAGAGAAAAAAATTGCGTGTAGGGGCTGCCATCATTGAGCTGGGAAACGAATGGAATGCCTGGTGTGTGTCTCGCTGTGGCTACCCCCTCCTAAAAAAATGTGAAATAGGCGTGCGTATATGTATTAGAAAAACAGCCAACAACTGATGAAGGGTCGTTCTTTATGTTGTTCTGTTTTCCATTTGTGTCTTTTGTTGAATAAATAGTTCATATTCCATGTACTCGTACTTCGTATTTTTTTGTTGTACACGTTTCTTGACGTCCTGTGCCCACATATGCATATATGTATATATGTATAGATGTAAGTATGAGTCGAAACAGGGGAAGCTGATGAAGGGGAATATTCCTTGTATTGTTTGTCTTGTACTCTGTTTTTTCGTTGTTAAATAAAGTCCGTTTCCTTGTTTGTTTTTATGTTTTCGTTTCTCGTTGTGTTCTACGTTTATTTGTGGTGTCCTGTACTCATATATGCATGTTTATATACATGTAGATGTAAGTATGTACATATATGTATGTATGCATATGTTTTATTTATTAAATTGTTATTTTATATATATATATATATATAGGTGCAGAAGTGGCTGTGTGGTAAGTAGCTTGCTAACCAACCACACGGTTGCGGGTTCAGTCCCACTGCGTGGCATCTTGGGCAAGTGTCTTCTGCTATAGCCCCGGGCCGACCAATGCCTTGTGAGTGGATTTGGTAGACGGAAACTGAAAGAAGCCTGTCGTATATATGTATATATATGTATATGTGTGTGTTTGTGTGTCTGTCTTTGTCCCCCTAGCATTGCTTGACAACCGATGCTGGTGTGTTTATGTCCCCGTCACTTAGCGGTTCGGCAAAAAGAGACCGATAGAATAAGTACTAAAAGGTGGTGCTCCAGCATGGCCGCAGTCAAATGACTGAAACAAGTAAAAAGGGTAAAGAGTATATATATATATATATATATATATATATATATATATATATATATATAGAGAGAGAGAGAGAGAGAGAGAGAGAGAGAGAGAGAAGTGAAGGTGTGTGGCCTAGTGGTTAAGATGTTGCACTGGCAACCGCCAGATCGTGGGTTTGATTCCCAGACCATGTTGTTCCAGTCTACTCTGGCTGCAAATGAATAACACCACAATGGACTAGCCTTCCAGTCAGGGGAAATGTTGGCCTGTTCATCTAGCCAGCAGGGTGGTATCATTTGAAAGCTAAGAAACCGCTTGACAACCAGTATTGCTTTGTTTACATCCCTGTGACTGGCGGTTCAGCAAAAAACACCGATAGATATGTAGCACGTTTAGAAATAAATCAAGTACCAGGATCGATTCGTTCGCCTAAAAACCCTTCAAGGTGGTGCTCCGGCAGTGCTACAGTTCGATGACAAAAACAAAAGAGATATTTTCTTTTTTTTTAAGGTAAATTATTGAGAAACAACATCTGTAGTTAGGTCATCAAAGTGATACGATAACTAAATATTACTATTTTCCATAGAAAAACTCGCGACTCCAGTGAGGTTTTGCAGATGTAATTTAAAGACTATCGATGTGTCCTATAAAAACATGCTGAAATTCGAACATGCTTTATGGGACAAGGAGGAAGTTGCTACGCGATCATTCTATCTGGAAGCAATAATAGTT